>NC_057805.1:397963655-397982946 GCF_018294505.1 Triticum aestivum
AAGAAAAGGACAGGCAGCCGCTGCTAAACCAAGATCTTGACTCCGTCAATCAATCTTACCTTATAGGGCACAAAGGTATATTTACCATACGAGATGTGTGCACCTACTAAAGGGAATAGAAAGATCTTGGGCACAAATACTCCACTTTTCACGAAAGACATAGATTCACCAATGATTGGTTGGACTAAATACTACATTTATTTGCTCAGAAGAAGGAAAGTTGGCTGTGAGAATGATTTCTCGTACGTAGTCTTTCCTAGGACCATTCCAACAGGATGCTCAGAGGTGGGTGGAGAAAAAGCTCAAAAGGCATACTTCCTGCGCTTTCAGAGGATCTAAATCAGTCTTCATCCTTTTGCTTTTCAAAGCCCCTCGCAATAAATATGTAAATTCGTTTCGCAGAAATTCGGAGATTTTCGATCTCCTCGAAAGAAAATGAGTTCGATCAGCAACACCGGTCTCCGCAGCACCAGGATAAAGACCTTCTTTTTACCCATAACCTTTCTCTGCAGCATTGGAACCAAGATCGGGCTTGGCATAGTTACGAGGTTCCCGTTCTATTTAACTAACACTAACTGAAGCTAACCGGAAGCTTTCTTCTCATGCAACTCTTGGATCGAAAAGAGGCTGCTGGACTAGACCACGGCTGAAACTGCCAGGCACGGACTAAAACCTTTTATCAGGGATTCCCGAGTCAAACGACTACCATACATAGCATAGAGCTGGAAGCTGCAATAGTGTACAGAGAAGACTGGATGTGAACACGGGCGGACATTGGCTATGTATGGGGCACTCACTAATCACTATTAGCAGGAAACAACTAGCAGAAAGAAAGATGAACGCACTTTCACTCCTTGCTCTTCAGCACGTACTCACACGAGGGACTCTCAAATCTCTATTTCAGACCATAACCTTTCGATCCCTTTACCGAAGTGATTGATAGCAGGGCTAAAAAAATCATAGGGCTTCTTCTATTTTTAGTGTGAACTCACTTCTATTCTATATGAAGATAGGGGCTTCAGTACTTGGCTGACCGCCCGGTGGAAGACCTGGTTCTACCACACAAGGGCAGCTTTCGTAGTCCAGGATTATTTTCCTCATATGTAATTTCACCTCAATGTGGAAATGTCCGATCTTATTCCAAAATAGAAGGTCTTCATGAAGGTCTGTCTTGTTTCAGGAATATAGGTACCGAAGTTCAATAGCGGTAGGTACCAAGGAGAAGACGAGTCAGGGCCGATTGACAAGACTAGCTAGGCTGACCTTCCAGCCATACTCCATCCAATATCGAATGGAAGTGCTAAAGGTTTCATGTGATGCTGACCTCAATGAACCAGACCTCGAGAATTCGTTCATCCCTTCGCTCCGAGGATTGGTCGAGTACTTGGCCACATGCATGAGTAGGCCTGTTGCCGGGATGTCCCATTAAAAAGGCAGGTCCCATATTTGAAATACAAAAATAAGATCAGATAGCGCTCAAGAGGTTTTTCTCCATACGAGAAATCCTTCACTCGCAGGGAATTCAAATAGATGTGTTGAAGATCATCAAAGAAAGGAAAAAGACTGAATTCGATCCATCTCCTCCCTTTTCTTTAAACCAAGAGCTACTCCTCCCTTTTCTTTTTTATGTAATTTCAATACGATTTTGTTTGTGTTCGTGTTTTCAATTTAGAACCCCACGGAAGTGAATAGAAAAAAGAAAAATACCCCTGTGATACGCCTTCCTTTACCTATTTCTAGATTGATTGATGTTCAATGGAGGGAAACTTGCCATTCCTTCTTTCCTTTGAAATTGTACATTTTTTTGATTCTGAACTAATTGTATCCTTTTTGTTCCCATCGAGCTTTCTTGCCTAGTGACTAAGGATTTTCACACTTGTTGTGTCTATAAAAGATTTTCTCAAAAAACACTAACAGAAGTGTTAGAGGGATTCACTTTCGATAAGAATCCAAAAGCAAGTTCCCTATACTACCTTCTTTCCCTCCTCTGTTTCTGTCTTTAAGAGGCAGTGCATCCGGCAGGAATCGAACCTACTTTTTGACCCATTTTGCCTTTCTAGGTTGGTGGGCGCTTTCACCATTCAGCCATGGATGCTTTAGCGAGTGAACTAGGTTTTTATTTGAGAGCGAACTAGGTTTTTAGTGGTATTCCTTCTCGAGCTTCTATTTCTTCCGTTAAGGGAGATTCGGGAAAAGATGGAATAGGAAGACGTGTTTCCAGAACGAACAAGATACGGGTAGAGAAGGGGAAGTTAGCAAAGTTAGACAAGATTGGAATGGGCATAGGAACATGTATTGATGTACCAGATCGGCTAATGCTCCCAGGTTGATGCGATGTATTCCACCAGTTGACTGGAGACTTTATTATTGGTATATCGATCGGTCCAGCACGGATTGAAATAGGAGCCGGTTCGACAGGAAGCTTTTGAAAACGCAGTGCACCCAGGTAAATAAGGAACAAGATGAATACAGAAGTTAAACGAGCATCCCACACCCGAAAGGTACCCCACATAGGCCTTCCCCGAAACCCCCCAGTCACTAACGTAAACAAAGTAGAAAAAGCACCAATTTCTGTACCGGTTCCGGAAGAGCGAAGAAAAAGGGGATGTTTTGTTAATGGGAACAAGGAACTGTTTATAGCTGTCGCGATCTAAATAACTATACTCATCCGAGCCGCAGGAACATGTACATACGAAATACGAGAATTTCCACCTTGTTGAAGATCTGGTGGTGCTACCCGAAGACTTAAATGAATAGCCATCGCTGTTAAGAACAACCGATGCCTTATGTGTATTGGATCCGCTCTTCTGTTAGCATGAACACATGAATGCTGCAAACAGGCTTTCGGCAGCAATTCCAGAAAAAAGGAATAGGTGTTTTAGCCAGGTCATCAAATCAGGGGGGATATGCCAAGAAGAAATCCATGGAAATCAGCATTCCAAGAACAATAAGTTGGCACTTTCTTTCATATATAAACTATTTATTGAGGGAAAAGATATGAAAAACTAGAGTGGAATCGATTGAATGCACTATCGTTATGCTTTGTCCAACCCTCTTTTCCAAGTTCCTCTTGTTTATCCATCTGTCTTCCAATCAGAAATCCAAGGTAAGATCAAGCCAAAGGGGAATCTAGGTACCGTTGACCCAGGAAATCAAGTATCAAAGGACCCGGGCAATATATTTATGACTGAACTGAAACTAGAGCAGGGAGTAGCAGGATGCCTATGTTTGCAATACAGAAATCCTTAACAGAACAGAGCACAGACAATAGGGCCAACTATTGATCTTACTTTCCCTCAATAAATAGTTTGGATTGGATAAACAATCCTACTTTCATTCCAATCATAAAACAAGGGAAAAGATCAAGGGAGAAAACCCTTCCAAGAAAACTAGTAACCAAACCCTGACGAACTTGCATTTGTTGAGTGAAAAGAAGAGTTCAACAGGAAGAACGTATGAAGAGATTGAGATGTTTGGATCTTGGCTAAATTTATAAGCGAAGAATGCACGTGAAGTATTCAACGTACATTCGACTATATCTCATTCTATAGAAACCATTTCTCAATCTATAGAAACCATTTACTTTAGGTAGACGTGATGGTACTTCCACTATTTTGGCATCTTATGGAACCCAATTCGAGATATATAAACTAGATCCTTGTTATTAGAATGATGATCTCTTGGCTATGACTGAGTCATATATTAATGGAAATGGTTTTCTCCTCCGAAAGTCCAAGTTGAGTCCAAGTAGTGGCAAACTAGAATCCTTCTTTTCTTTTCCCTTCGTGGTTAGTTTCAGTTCAAATGACGAATTGAGACAGAAACCAATGGATTCCAGTGGCTGGGGGATCCTATGTCTATAGATAGATTCAAGTACCATTCTATACCCCTTCCCTAGCGCCCTATAGACCTGTTTTGCTAAGTGGGTCCTACTTAGCTGGTCGGCCTAGGGGGGGATGCAATTCAAGAGACAAGTTCTACAAGTTCTCATGGCCGAGATCCCCGTATTGGTAACAGGGCTGGTGCTGACTCGTTCAGAGAAAAGACCCCCGATGTTCTTGGGAAGAAAGAGAGAAGGACGGCCCTGTAAGGGAGATCCTGTGTTGGAAGATATTGGTGGGTGTCATCTCGTTCAATTCTGGGTCAAATGACAAGAGGGCCGTTCAAGCAGATTAGAAGTAGATGTTGTTGAGAAAAGGTCAAAGTACCACTATGGAGGTCGGAACAAGCGTCTACCTACCAAGTGAATTGTGATTGAAATGACGATGGCAACAGGTTGAGCTCTATCCACTGAAATTGAATCCATCGATGCGGTTAAGGACAGAGCAGAAACAAATCCTCCATTTCCCTGCCTTGCGACCGAACAAAGAAGAAATGCTAGAGTGAGGAGACCTGTTGGTTGACCAACTGAAGGAAATGACGCCTCTCCTGCTTTGCTTACTTTTGGCCAGCATTCGTCTTCGGCTTACAGTAGCGTTTGCAGCTCTATTGGAAATCGAATTTCTATCTCCGTCCATAAAAAGCATCAACTTCTAGTGCCGCCATCTACCACAAGAGTAGGTAACCTGCTCGCTCTTTTCTCTATTGGGGGATCTAGGTATATCTTCCAACTCTCCTTCCTGCACACTGGCATACAAAGCAGCCTCATAAACTGCATTTTGTAACTGAACCTCCACAGTTTTCAAACCTAAGGGTGGATCAAAAGGCACCGGTATTCTCTAATCTAACTTGAATTCAGATCAATAATCAAGGGGCACAAGAAGAAGGCAAGAGCGCGGTTCCGGCTAAAACCAACTCTGCGAGGAAAGCAGAACTCAGCGGTGACTGATCCACTCGAACCACACTACTTACTTAGGCTCACTTACGAGAGCTCCCCTGACTCTGATCTCTGATCTAGTGGATGCGAGAAATCAATCCAACTCCATCTGATCTTATGATCTTTGCAGAGGACAAAGGTACTAGGGATATTTTCTCCATTTATATTCGTAAGAAAGAACTCCCACTATTCGTTTGTATCAGCCGGGTCTTGGTGAATCAAAAAAAGGCGTAGATAATGCGCATTGCTTTTGAGTTCGATTTGAACTAACTAGTTTCCACGGTTCTCCAGGAACCTACCGTTTGTTTGGAGTATAGCCAAGTGGTAAGGCATCGGTTTTTGGTATCGGCATGCAAAGGTTCGAATCCTTTTACTCCAGATTATGAAGACCCGATCGGATTTGTCAAGAACGAGCTAACAACTATAGGGGAAGCGGCTCAGTATCAACATACCACCTGCCCATCTTATCAATGAAAATCATCCGTTTGGATGAGGCCATTCTAAGGGTTGTTTAGGATTGGTATCTGCTCTCTTCCCACGGAGTTCTTGTCCCCATGACCAGTATCAGCAGAGGCAAGACCTGTAAGCATCAAGCCAGCCAAGAAGTAGAAGTTGGTAAAGATGGCACAAACAAAAGAAGAAAGGAACTTGGTTGGTGATCTTACATACGGGAGGCCTTCTATAGAGTGAGGCAAATAGCGATTTTGCTATAGATACTAGGATCAGAAAATGGTAGTGGATGTGGACGCCGAACAGGTGGCACGAAATGCTCGTTCAACGGACGGAGTCATACCACCGCCTCCTCCTGCAAACGAGCAAGTTCTAAGCTTTATCGATCTTCTCCGGTTCACGAAACTCTGGTCTAATGCCCGCCTTAAGAAAGGACCTGTTTCTTCCTATTATTCATATCCGCTAGGGGTACGAAGGAGAAGGAGACCGGATAAGCTAGTTGGTAAGAGTTCTTGTCATTATTGATAGTGGCCCTAGAGAAAGAGCTTACGCTGATTGTTCTAACTTCATTCATATTTGATTCCGCAACTGAGACCTTTTCCACATCTGTGCCAGGAGGGCAAGCGGTCAAAGAAGAAAGGGTTCTCGCTTCTCCGTCTGGAAGGACACCAAATGGACCAAATCCTATCGATCTTTCCTTACGACTCGACTTCAAAAAAAAGGTCGCAGAGGGCTAAAGGCAGTATCTTTAGTCTACCCAACTCCCTTGCTGCCTATTTCCTTTTATACTGTCATTCTGTGGGGCCACAAGCACCATCAATTGCATTATCCCCGGTACCACACATCACTCAAATCAGAATAAGCGGGAATGCTGGTTGGAATGACAGAGAAATAGAATAATGAGAATCATATGGTCTGCTTGGGAAGATAAGCGAAGAAAGCTCTAAGGTTTCCCTTCCTGCATTCAGAGCTTATCAATTCGTCCCATGCTATATAGTGAAGCAAAGCTATCTATAAATCGAGCATATCTTTTATCCGGAAGGTAGTGGGCTTTCACCCGTACTCGCCCTTCCACTTCACACTTACTAAATTAGGCTGAGTGTATGCGCACATGAAAACAAACAGAAAACGAGTGAGCACTTTCTTTCTATAGACAACGGTCAAGTCTGCGATCCAAACAGTGATGAAAAGAATTCTCAAATCATTCGCGGATGGACGTGAAAGAAGGAAGAACCAAATGGCACTGCTTCCTCAAAGCGAGCTTCGGGTACCCGATCAAGGGACTAATGAAACACCAGTACATGTCATACAGAAGCTCCACTCATCCCTCCGCCAGCCCAACCTAAGTTTCTATCGGACTGAGCTATTCTTCAATCCAGTGCCCTAATCCTTTCGAACTTGGGTCCAGAAAATAGTGCTATTGTACAACCTGGGGAAGTCAAAGCACATTCTAAGTGGGCCGCATGGGTCGGCCCTTTCACCTCATTCTTTTCCGTTTCCACGCTCTGAAACCGGGTTCTTTCACTTCAATCTCTCTCATAATCAAGCTGAGATATGATGCTGTTTCATCCTAGAATTATGAGAAATCCCTTGTTGGCTGGGACGGACCCTTAGTATAAGATAAGTCAACACAACAGGTTGTGTCAGTTTCTCAAAAGACATGGGCTCGCCTTTTGGGGTGACTAGCTGCATTCATTGGTTTGCTTTCTTCCACCAACTTCACAACCATCCTTCGTTGATGACAGGCAAGCTCAACCACAGTTTCCGTAGTTTGGTTCAATTCATTCGGCATTTCCATTTCCAATTGGTAAGTTCTATTTTCTCCGACCCAAGGAAGAAGATCACAAGCGGGAGTCCCCTCTAGGAAGAGATGCTTTCCAAAGGCCGTACGCTACTGTTGAATGGCCAAATAGGGATTGAAACAGAGTAAATAACTAGAGTATCCCGTCGTAGTGGTAGCTGCATTTACGCGACCGGGTCCGAGCCACGGGACAAGACCAAATTGGATTGGATTTGTCACATCTGCGGATGGAAGACCGTAGATTTCTCACTTTCCCTACTCGGAGAGCACGTGTATGTAGTCCGCCTGTATCTACTTATTTATTCGGAGAGCGCCATTAATAGGATTCAGAAGTCGTACAAGCTATGGCGGAGCCGTTTACCAATGCACCCAGTTCTCCTCATATTTGATTCTTTTTTTGGTATCATTGGTTCCACGTACGTCTTTTGGGCGAGCTTTCTTCACTGTCATCAAAACCAACGCTCAAACCGAAGCTTTCCGAGCAGTTGTTTATTTCTCACTTTAGCTGCTGTCGTTTTCCTCTTCCGAATTAAGCGAGTGAAAAACAAGGGGATCAGAAGAACAAACAATAAGAATGAGGGATTGAAGTCCGTTTCCTTCGTATCGTATTTAAATGGATCGGGTAGTTCTAGTCTTTTTTGATTACTCCTTCCTTTTTCCCATCATTTGACATAACATAATTAAGAAACTGTTTGATGGTCAACGGAACGAGTAGAGAAGAAAAATGCCCTTATTCCAAAGGAAGTGAGTGCCAAAGCGAAAATAGAGTAAATAACAAAAGAACGAAATGCAAGGGTTGCATCCGCTGTTTCAAGTCCGGACGGTTCCTCCGCTAGGTTATTGAGTTGGCTCCCCCGTTATTCTTCATCAGACAACGCACACTTAATGGAAAAACGAGGTATCTTTTTGGAAAACTTCTCTACTTACGACTTTGTTAGCGCTTTGAGGGCTTCACTATGTTCTCTGAAATCTTGTATAAATAAGAAAGAAGTCTTTCTCAGGAGATGACTCTGCTGATACCGAGTTTCAATGCAAAATGGCTCCCGCTTCTTCTGAAAGAAAACTGGGGAAAAATCAATATGGAGCCGTCAGAGGCTTATCTGGCCGATATGACTTCCTGAAATTCTTTCCTGATAAAAACCTAAAATGGAGGGGTTGGGGCTTTGGCTCCAGGCTCAAACTCTATCTTGTGGTAGACTGCCCTCCTAGGGAGCGCTTGGGCAACTAACTTGTGGGGCATGACATCCCAAATTCATCATTTACATTAGGAATTTCCTGAAAAAAAGTCTTATGTGTATTGGATCCGCTCTTCTGTTAGCATGAACACATGAATGAGATTCTTCTTATTCTTCCTAAATAGAACCCCCCACCCTCACCTTTCTTAGGACTATCAAGCCTTCTCGAATTAGGTCTATGGTAGAAGCTTTGAACGTAGACCCGGATACAAATCTTTCACTCACTGAAAAGTGAAAACCTGTGACTATATCGTCCTGAAGACGGATGCGGCGGGAAGAAGTGGCATTTAGAAGTGTTGCTGACTTTACATTTAGGTTTCGGCATAACAAAGCTTGCACTGTCTTTTCGCACTTAGGCGCACAGCGTGCCGTTGGTAATGATTCTACTACGGTGCTGCAAATTCGCAAGCTGATCCTAAGTAATCGTTGTTGTTCATTGGATTCCTCCGGAATTACTTCGTTAGGATTGAAGAATTGCAGCAATTCTTCCTGAATAGACTCGATTCTCCCGTCGAGAGTTTCTTTGAAAGTCTTACCTAAACTCTTCCGACTGAATATGAGAAAGCCTATAAAACAACGAGCTACTATCATTTCTTCATTATAGATTGAGATCTTCTTCGGACTTGATGCACAAATAGATGGAATAGCAGCAAATAGCATATTTCTATCCTTCATATCCGTAGAAAGAAATCTCATCTCCAGGTAACTCCATCTTTTTCAGCTCTGCTCGCTCACTTTTGAAAGGAAAGGAGACTGATCTTGACGTCGGCGTTGGTTTTTCCAACGAAACGAAGAAGTTTTGGATTGAGATTTCACATAAGCATTGCACAATGATCCGCATTAGGCGGGGAGCAGCAATGATACCGCTGGCCGGGAATAAGTACCTATTCCTCTACTACTTACGATGTTTTTTGTTCTATTGAAATCCTGCGTCGAGCCGATGTTTCATTGATCGATACCGGGCACATCCATCACATCAACTATTTCACTTTTCATATGCATTTATTGACGGACCGGTAAACTAGACCCGAAAAACTCCTATTTTTAAAACGAAAGACCCATCACAAAATTATGGCGCAATGCTATGACGAGCGTTCTCACAGGCCGGCACCTCGATGCATCCGTCTCAAGAGTTGTACACCTTACATGTGCTTCACGCCACAATCTCTCACTTTCTGCTCCTCCATCTATCTCCATCATATAATCGATCTCACCTCTCATGTCTGAGTGAAAAAACCATATTTGTTAGTATATATCAAGGCCGAGAGGACACGTTCCTCTCATGTCGAGATTAGTATTAGGGACCCTTAGTATTATTAACCGGTTACTATACGTACATGCAGTGAGACAATCAATCTATGCTCTCATTCACATTTCATTCTAGCACTGACGACTCCAGCCCTATCTATCCCTAGAAGCAAATGGACCCTAGAAGCAAATGGAGTAAGTCCGATGGAACACTCGGATTGGAAAAGATAATTATACTTATAGGCATGGATGAAAAAAAAGCTTGGAAACTAGTTCAAATCGAACTCAAAAGCAACTAGGCAATCCAACTTCCATTGAATCAGCTTCCCTGGAACTAGCTGCCATTGTATCGGTTGGTGCCATTTCTTCTCTTGGAGGCAGGGCAATAGATTAAGATTAGGCGGTAAGCGAAGGAACTGTAGGGCTTAGGGCTGCGGGTGAGCACAACTTCAATAGGTCGAGGGGAGGAAGAGAAGAAAAAGCAGCTATTTCACCTGGTGTCGTAATAACCACTGTTTTCGGGTTTGAAGGCATAAGCGCAGCAGAGATATTCTTTCATTTAAGAAGAAGCCACCGTAAAGAAGAGGAAACAAGGCGTTTAAGGGACACCGACTCCCATTATTTTCTCCAGGCCTGCTTTGGCTAAATCGACGGAGGCTTAGCTTATTATGTTTTGGGCGTTTAGCTAGCTTAGAGAATAAAGAAATCTATCTCTAAAGGGGGAGCGGTACGACTATTTTAGGTTAGAGGAAGGTTGAAGAGAGAATAGCTAAAATAGCCAGTCGGGTAGGCAAGTGCGGGTGGCTGTGGTCAAAGTGAATATGTCTTGTTTTGGTTAGCGGTTTCGGCTCTCCGGCACCGAAGTAAACTCTTTCTATTGCGGGGCCTATGGAGTTTGGGGATGAGTGCTGACACTTTACTCTGCAACATTCCTGTTTCTATCATTCCCCTTACTAGATCAAAGAGGGCATATGTGGGGTTTGAAGATGCCTGGACCTTACCACCTTATTCTAATAGCCCGCATCAATGCCTCTGCCCAGAACATAGGAGCCCCCTGGGTTCAAGATCTCATATCAATTTTCAACTGCTGGGAAAGAATTGGGGTGCGGCAGGAAGAAATGGAATTCTCAATAAAAGTATAAACAGGTCTTCCCCACTGCTGCATAGAATCTGAGCTTGGTGGAATTGAAGTTCGGTTTCGATCAAGACACCCCTGCCTACTTACCTTAAAAAACGACTAATGATCAACCGATCACAGAGGTCCTTTTCCAGCAACTTCAAATCAGAAAGCCCCGACTCCCATAAAGAATGCTTGCAGATCTTTCTTTTTATTACGATGACGATATGGACCTCATTACTGTCTCATTTTCTTATATTTATATAAGTTCTTTTTTTTGGATTCGACATAACAAGAACAGAATCACGCTCTGTAGGATTTGAACCTACGACATTGGGTTTTGGAGACACACGTTCTACCGAACTGAACTAAGAGCGCTTTCCGGGAGATAAAGCAGTAAAGAAAAGGATGATTTTTGTACTGCATGCATATAAAAAAATGAAACTCTGAATTTTGTCCAATTTGAATCGATCTCAATTGATCCCTCATTACTGCCCATAGGAGAAGTAATAGGTAGGGATGACAGGATTTGAACCCCTGCCTTGTTTTCCACATCATAATTTATTCCTCCATCTATATACAACTTTCTTGTCATTTCTTCTTTTTGGTTTCATATAATAAATGATATACATCTGAAACCCAACCTAACGTATAAAGAATGAATATTTATCGGTAATGCTCAGGAAGAAAGAAGGGGTCATCTTTTTGATTTTTATTCCACCCTCATGTACCCTTCTTTGCATTTTTTCTAAAGCCTGTTCAACCTCATCTCACCTAGAACAAGTCATGGACTTCTTCAATGAAAGAAAGTCTCATGGAAACGTTTTCAACGAAATAAGAACCATACAAAATAGATTTCTTGATCTTTTTATTTAGGAAAACGGATTTTTTCGCAGTTTTATCTTTTATCCTAAAGATATGCAGAACAAGTGTATTATGAAATGTTCGTTGTCTAGCTTTGCATACATCGCTACTTAATCATTTAGTGGTTATCGATGAAATTACTTCACCATAGAGAAAATATTATGGAAGTTTATATATATATATATATATATATATATATATATATTATTGGTTGCTTTTGTTTATGTCCAATTGGAAAAGTTGATCTTCTAAATTCATATGTTTAGCCTAAAGTACATAACTTGTGTTCCTCCCTAGTTCTTGCAAAGCCACCTAATCAAACCTCACCTCATTTGTAGTTATAACATGTTCAGCTGAAAGCAAACTCCAAATAAAATTGGTTTACTATTAGTAACACATATACTTTTTTACCTTAGCTCTTTCTTTATTGTTCATTGAGCAGTTCAAATGCTTTGATTGCTTATCAGATAAGAGGTAAAAATATTCTTCATTCGTTTATTTTGTTAATTCCAAATTGCATTCAAATCCATTCTTTCTCATAACTTGAGAATATGTACAGCGCAGAACAGAAAAGAAGGCAGATTTGATGAGTTGTAGGGGCGGACCCACTTCCACTGATTTCTTGCGGGAAGGTTCTATAAGGGAAGAAGAATCAAAGCTGTGACCTGGTAACCTTGATTTCTTTCGGAACGTCATTACGGGAGTAACAAAGAAAGAATAACGTAGATAGGAAGGAGCGAGCCAAGCCCCAAGGATAATGAATTGGTATGTCGGGTGCTTACTTGAGCAAGAAGCCAAGTCATCGATAATCAAAGAAAGGTGTGAGTGAACGAGCCCAACTTTCCGATTCAAATATGACTCCTTTCCACTCTCAACAAATAGAGAAATCTCCGCTAGGCTAGCAGTGGGTAACCAACGTAGTGCCCCATTCGTTCCATGACATCCAATCAGTTCTCCTCGGATTCCAATCCAATCTCCCAATCAGTGAGAAATAGACGGTCGGATGAGATCTCGAACGTTGTCCCTACCTACTGAGGAATCAAAAGTGTATGTAGAAAAAGAGAGTGTTGGAAATGCATCGAGGAGAACTTACCTTGTGAGTCACTACTCCGGCACTGGGCAGGAATACTACTAGCGAGGCTTATAGGCGGCTAGTTCTTCAAGAAATCTGTCAGCTATAACCTAGCCTATTGAATCTGGTACGCCCGAAGCACGAAACTAGATAGGTAGCCCTAACTACGACTAGAAAAGTATCGTATTTTTTTCTTCCAGTAAATCTTCCACTCATTCCTTCCATTATGGAATATCATTTGGAGTGTATTTTCCCTCTCAAAAAAGGCTTCGCCCTCACTTCACTGAACTTATTGGAAATGCCTAGGACAGAGTTCATTCATTTGCCCAGCAGCCCTACTCCTCATAGTTGATCCGAATTTCTATCCCTGATTGACTCAATCAGGAAGAGGAAGACTTGATAAAAGATGAAAAGAAAGGATTGATTACCTTTTTAAGTCAAGAAAAGAAAGGAAAGGGCTATTTATGAGTTTATGTAGATGAAGTTTCAGATTCTTGGATGAGCGGAACATCTTTGAGACAAATCATCTCTACCCGGGTACATAGCTTCATCCAAACCATGGATCCACGAATTGTTGACTCGCTCTAGAAAAGAGCTTCGTAGTTGGGAGCTCTGAACCGATGATCGATATGGTTTCCTAGGATGAGAACTATGGTTTACTACTTGACAATAAGAAAGTTGTTTTATCTTTTTTTTTCACTTTTTGAGGTGTTTTGCCTAGTCTGAATTTCCCCTTCTTCTATTTGATCAAGATGGATAGCAAAAAAGCATGAATAGGCCTACTGGGATGGAAGGAGAGAAGGACTGAACGAGAAAAGGAAATACCTCTTTGTTTACCTTGGAATGAATTGCTCAACTACTTAGGTAACGAAACGAAACGTTCATCTACGATCTTTCTTAAAAAAAGATAGGACTGTACGGCAGTTCTCGTTAGTAGATTCGCAGAACAGAAGAAGAAGTTCACTCTGACTTGCACACTACAAAAAGGCAGCCAACGACTTCGGACGTACTCCGTCTTTCGAGCCTCTGTTTAGCTTCAAAAGATAAGGCGCTAGTGCAACGAACGCGGCTTTGGTGCGTCCCAGCCCAACTAACTAGTGCTTGACTTGACTTTCCCCCGCGCCCTATCCAATGAATAAGGAGAAGGCCGGCCTATCAATGACCGAGCCAGTCTGATCTCCTTTATACTTACCTCAAACAACGAGCAAAGTCGAGATCTCCTTGGCGTGGAAGGCAAGCTTGGTGATCAACTATGAAGATTCCTTTCTATGTAACTGACTCTATGTAACCCTATATCTCCCCGGTGTCTATATAAATGGAGAGCTTAGTCCGGATAGGGAGATATACACATTGCCATACTCATACATGCTAGAATTCTAGGGTTTAGCCATCACGATCTCGAGGTAGATCAACTCTTGTAATACTCATATTCATCAAGATCAATCAAGCAGGAAGTAGGGTATTACCTCCATAGAGAGGGCCCAAACCTGGGTAAAAATCGTGTCCCCTGTCTCCTGTTACCATCAACCTTAGACGCACAGTTCGGGACCCCCTACCCGAGATCCGCCGGTTTTGACACCAACGCTGGACCTCTAAGTAGTGCCTCATCAGGTAGATGAACAGCCAAATGCACCATCACATCAAAGAAGGCTAGAGGATATATCTTCTCAAGGTCACATAGGATAGTTGGTATCTTGTCTCTAAGACGCTCCAAAGCATCTATCCTGATATTTCTACTACAGAGTTCCCTGAAGAATAGTCCCAACTCTGCAACTGCTCTGTATAAGTCAGGGCGGCCCAATCCTCTAAGGATAATAGGTAAAACCCTTTGAAGTAGGACGTGGCAGTAATGAGTTTTCAACCCTTGTACCTTGTTTCCATCTGCACTAACTCTCCTTTCAGGGTTGGAAGCAAATTCATGTGGGAATCTCACATGTGACAGGACCTCGCAGAATTCTTTTCTTTTTACCTTGTCCAAGACGTACACAACTGGTGCCATATCCCGTGGTTTACCTTCATATTGCACCTGCAAATCCGTTTTGATACCCAGATGTGTCAAATCAATCCTAGATTTTAAGGTATCTTTCGTCTTGCCTTCAATATTAAGAAGTGTGCTGACAATGTTGTCACATATATTTTTCTTGATGTGCATCACGTCAAGATTATGCCGCAGATCCAAATCTTTCCAATACTCCAAGTCCCACAAAGTGGACCTGCGGGTAAACAATAATCTCTCTTCTGCCTTGCCACACTTCCTTTTCCCGCTACCATTACCAGGATGGTTTCCTGGTGTAATATGCCTGACCTTCTCTAATTCCACTTGCAACTCATCGGCGGTGAGCCTCTTTGGCGCATCACGGTTTTCATGCTTTGCATTGAACACATGTCTTCGGTATTTTTTAGGACGCGGCTTGTCCTTGGCAAGGAAACATCGGTGTCCAATGTAACAGATCTTGCTAAGTATTGTGTATGACAGCAGATTCCTGTCATAGCGAACACATGCATTGTAACCATGTGTCGTTGCCCTGACATAGTGCCCAAAGCTGGATAATCATGGATGCACCAAATTATAACAGCACGCAGAAAGAAATCAGCTGGTGGGCTGCTATATAGGTCTCGAGTGAGAACACCCTTCCATAGTTGTTGAAGTTCCTCCACAAGAGGCTCCATGAATAAATCAAAATCCTTTCCAGGACTTTTTGGACCTGGATGAGCAAGGCCATCATGTAGTTTGATTCTTTGGTGCAGACATTTGGACGCATGTTGTAAGGGATAACAAGCACTAGCCACATGCTATATGTGGCGCTCTGGTGGCCAAATGTGTTAAATCCATCTGAAGCTAAGCCAAGTCTAATGTTTCTCGGGTCAGCAGCAAAATTTTTGTGTTTATGATTGAAGCTTTGCCACTCACTACCATGAGATGGATGGCTCATTACATTCTGATCTCTGTACTCCTGGTTTCTAGAATGCCATAGTACATACTCTCTTGTTTCAGCATCATGAAACAACCTCTGCAATCTTGGTGTAATTGGAAAATGTCTTGAGGAACCCTCTTCACAGCATCACCATCTTTCCATCTTGATGATTTGCATTTCGGGCATTCACTTAAGTTGGCATAACCTTCTAGAACAGAACACAATTATTCTTACAAACATGGATCATATCATATCCAATTCCAACTGCACAAAGGAAATTCTTCATTTTACTGTAGGTGTGTGGCAGCTCAGACGCATCTGGGAAAGATTTGCAGAAAGCAGCCAACATCGCATCGAATGATTTTTTGGTCATCCGCTCAGATGTCTTCACCTGAAGAAAGGTGACCATAGTTGAGAATACTGACAGCTTATTTCCTAGGGTGACAGCCACGTTGCATTGTTCCAACATGCGGGCCTGCCGTTTTTCTTCTGCAGGTGAAAGTTCACGAAATGCACGAGCATTTCGTAGCATTGTTTCAATGTTGGTCACACTCAGTAGCTCCGCCACCACCACCTCCTCCTCCTCTTCCACCTGAGCATCAGCCAGATCAAGATGGTGATCTGCTGCTTCCACGTAGTCAGCAACATTGACGTTCACAGCTTCACCATGATGAACCCACCTAGTATATGTAACCGACATCCCATACAAGTGTAGATGATTTTGCACAGTTGACTGGGGTCTTGTAACTGAATTCATACAACTGCTACACGGGCAGAGCACATCTGATTTCGGACCACCGTACTCAGCTCTGATAAAGTTCATGAAGTTTTCAACCCCCTCGACATACGCAACGGAGAATCTTCGAGCAGAAGTTATCCAAGTCCTGTCCATCTGTTAGACATACAAATTAGTTCTTCTACTAGATATTACAGGAAAAACATATATGCTTTTGTATGAAGTCCAGAAAAAAAATACCTAGGTCGATGTCTAAAGCTATGGCAAGATCTCAGTAACGAGATATATGTAAAGCTAATTCAGCAAACAGATTTGAGTGCTAAATTATGGCATCGAACTATCGAAGGCCATTGTAGCAACAAAGATCGAGTATAAAACGGTGTACAACTATTTCACCGTACAGATTGGCTACTAGACCATGGCAATCTACATCACAATAAATATATGGCAAGATATTTTAGCAACTAATCGGGCTTGGCATGCCATCTCAGCTAAGCAGATTGAGTGCAGAACATGGCAAGGAAGCTTCTTAAGCAGAGCATATTGACTGTAAACTACTTCGGCAAACAGTGAGATTAACAGCGTCTATCAGCTAACATTCAACGCTACACCGACAAGCACGGGGCCTCAGTCTAGAATGTGAGTACCGTGGGAGAACCTGACCGCCGTGCGTCTCCACACAAACGTCGCCAGCGGTGGCGGCGCTGACCGCCGTGCGCCTCCACAAGAACGTCGCCACCGGTGGCGGCGCGGCTAGAGGACGGCAGTCTACGAGAGCGTACTGTTGGAGCGAGAGGATCGCCGTGCGTCCCCTCGACGAACCTCGGTGCCGACGTATCGGCGCGGCGGGGAGGGCGGCTTTGGCGGAGCGAATGGAGTGGAGGGGGACGAGGGGAGGGGGTTCGGGGAATATTATTTGCTAGTTGGCCAAAGTGCGGTTGAATTTGGGATTTGGGGGGGAGGGGGGATTTTCGCGCGGTGGGCGAGGGGAATTTGGCGCATGGTCGGTTTCTCCAAGTGCAGTCCCACGTGTCAGTGAAGAGGCAGGCCAAAGCGCGTTCCGTTTCCGTGAGCTGTGTGCGGGACCGAACGTGTGTGGGGTGCAATGCGATCGCGACAGGGGTGTTGTTAGTGTACCGCCTTTTTTCCTTTTAATAAACTAGGTGCTTCACCCCCTAAAGAAAAAAACTTGGTGCTTCGTGCGATCCATCGATACTACTACTAGTAATCCGGTAATCCCGACTAAAACGGCGCGGCCGAGTCTTTTCCCGAGCGATATACTGGGAGGTTGGCTTAGTTGGTTTTTTAGGACGAGTAATGCTACACCTACGTAATCCCAGTTACGTAATTAACATAATGTGAAACGTGTGAGCTGTTGATTGTAGATTGGGGGGAGGGAGGGGCCCACCACCTTGAAAATCAAGGAGGAGAGAGAGAGGCAATTTACGTTAACCCTTTTGTAGGTTCTCGTAGATGTAGAAAGATGTGAAATGCGTGAATGTGTAGTGGACGTACTATTGGAGTGCCTAAGATAAATTGTGTATGTAGACTATATGTTTATTTCACTTCGCATGTTAGCTTTGTCTCGGTTCAATAAAAAGCAGAGTTGGTGATGATGGTGTGCCTGCCATCCTGCAACATAGGCCGTCCGATCTATATCTAACAGATAGGAAGGAAACTATGACAATTTACCTGCATTCCTCTCCACATTTGCAGATAAGGCCTTCCCTCGTTCATCCTTTTCTCCCACAAGATCTTGATGTTCCGTGCAATGCACGAGCATCTTGCTAGTAATCCTACAATATACTATATTATTGTGAAAGTTCATATACACCGGCCGAGATTAATGCAAACACGGCAGATTTTCATTACATTTTGAACTTTTATAGGACAGAAAAATAAAAGAAACCCGACCCTAAACCTATTCTACGGCGGCAACCGACGTCCTCAATCTGCGATCTCCATGTACGAGGGCGGGGTTCAAGACCCATGAAGTGAAGGTGCGGTCTCCGGCGAGGAAGCGTAGAACACGGGAGACGGACCGGCCAGTTGGCACACCATGCCCTACTCATCCTCAGAGGAGTCCCCGACCTCGGCGGTGCCGGACCTTGGACGTCGGCAAGTAGGACGCGTGGCTGACGGTGCTTCCGTTGTCAGCCGCCAGCGTGGCCACCGCTTGTGCGGCGACTTGAGCGAGGGCGGCGACCTCGAGCTTCATCCCCGAAGACAAGCTTTCCCGCAGAGCGTTCACGGTCATGGCGGATGTGGTGCCAGGTAGCAGGACGATGCGCTATGGTGTGGAGGTTAGCTGGGCGTTGCCGCTTTAAGTAGCGCATTCTGGTGAGGCCAAGCGTCCGGGTGCATCATTAAGTCGCTGGAGTTGGTTCCTCGGGCACCGAGCCTCTTAACGACGGCATACGGAAGGACGACATGAATTCGGGCAGCTGGCGCCGGCTGGGAGCGCACTGCGCGACGGCGCGAGGGACGAGGGTTTTTGGTGTGCCAGGGTAGTCAGCTGTGGTCGTGGCAACGTTGGAGATGCCCTTTGCTCACATGCGACCCCACATGTCATCGAAAAAGCAAGACGACCCGGCATGGTCTCAGGTCCTGGGGATGCAGTTGGCCACGCTACACCACTCCGCGGACGCATCGCGGCACGCGCGCACTTCGGTGCCCCGTGCATCCTCCACGAGCTGGGTGTTGATCTGCTGGTCATGCCACCCTCGGAACACTGAAACCCACCGTGTAACGCGACGATGAGCGTGTCGCTCCCGCATGCCTCATTTGAACATTCCGCCGAGTATCATTCACATCTGGGCATAGACCATGCTTGTATTTCCAATGTTGTAATTTGTTTGACATGCATACAAATAAACGGTTCGTTTAAAGTTTCACTTTGCCTCCACTACGTGTCGCTTCCCGTCTTAGTTTTGACATCCCATTCGGTTCATGCCCCAACACATCTTGACGAGATCAATTGATGTTGAGAGATCAATTTGCGTGTCGTGCAAGGAGATAAAGGTTTGGTCTGTTTCTA